>NC_057795.1:355466116-355479771 GCF_018294505.1 Triticum aestivum
GATTTCATCATATCATTCAGTAGGATATCCCTGGCTGTTAGGCTGGATGGTAATACGAGGCAAAGTTTTACCCTAGTTCGGATCAGACCCTTGCAGTTGAAGAAAGAGCCTACTCCTGGTACTGTATATTAGTGTTAGGGGTGTGTACAAAGTACACGTGAATACCAAGCATTGTGCGTGTGTGTATACTATCGACGAACTAGCCCCCAAGCTTGTATGACATACTAAGGGCCTAGGGTTACAAATCATATATAGTCGGCTTATCACCAGTGGGGATAGAGTCCTCCGCGACTCTGGTAGCTTCGTGTTGTACGCCGAGTCCTCCACATGGGTCTCCTATAACACATCTCGGTCCAACCTATATGTGGTGCAGGATGGAACCAACCCATGAGTCTTCATGTTGACCCACCACAACTATAAATGATGTGCCCACCACACCACACACGCAATCAGCCACTAAGAAAATAAGCATATACAATAGTACAACGGTATCTAGCTCACAATACGTCTCCATATTTTGTTGATGACACTGACGGACTTTGCATTTGATGCGTGCTCCGTATTTTGTTGATGACACTTACGATCATTGTATTTGAAGCGAAAGCACAATATGGTCACTGGACTTTAGAATAAGCTCATCACGGTCACCACATACATTTTGTCGTGCTAACCAACATGAGGTTGGATGGTCAGAGGACAATGGTTTCTCGAGCCCACCAAGGTTGAAGTCCCGGTGCTCACATTTATCTTGTGTTAATTTCAGTATTTTCCGGCGATGTACGTTCAGTGGGAGGAGACGTTCCACTCGACTACGAGGCACCTATGGTGACTTCGTAAAATCTCAAGATCATATATGCTAGCCCACTCTCTCGAAGCTGCGGCGGCGGACCGGCGGTGGGGAGTGGTTTCGGGGAGGGCGGGCCGGCCACGGGCGGCGGGGGCGGGCGGTTCGGCTGGTGGTGGCTCGCGGCTCGGGGGGAGGGGGTGGAGTTTGATGATAAACTGGAGGCCCTTGATTTCGTATCCAACGGCTTGAAAATCTAATGACCAGAGATGAAAAAGTTAGTCGACTGACGTGTAGCCTCACCCCGCACGTACACATGCACGCACGCAATACACGCACACATGTAGGCGTGCAACACTGACACGTACACATAACTTACACACGCACGCATGCTGGCGTGCAACACTGACATGTACGCATGCACTCACAAACACGCGCACATACGCACCCATGCATGCAACACTGAAACGCACCCTTGCACATATGCACCCACGCATGCAACATTGAAATGCACCCTTGCACGCACACAACACTCGCACGCCTGCATGCACATAGCACACGACGCAAGACACACGCTTAACTACATGAAAAAGATGACGTCACACTCAATGAACAATCATCGGTTTATGAAATGCCCGCTTCTGACCGTCCTGGCCCACCAAAGGTTCCTCTGCTGTGCGCTGCCTGCGTTGGGTCACTGACATGCAGGCCATGCACCCAAAGAGCCCACACGTCAGTGGAAGAACGGCGCGGTGTCCTAGGTCAGAGTCGAGGGCGCCACTCGCGGCACGCCCGGCTGAACACGCCTCCGTGCCGCATTCAAACGCCTCCATGAAACCCGCCCATGTGGAAGCCGAGAAACCCACTCTGGACACACGTCCGTTCATGACCGGGCTGGCGTTAAACGCAACGCCGGCCGAGCTCCTCCCGTCCGCCGTCTATTTAATATCCTATTTAAACGAGGCCAAACGCCGGCCAAGAATCGCACACCTCCACCGCTCCCCTATCTCCTCCACCATTTTGTCCACTCTTACAATGGCTTACGATGAGTAGTTATTCCGCATCCAAGCCGGCTGGGTAGCCCGCCGGATACAAGCTATGCAGCTCGCTGATCCACCTCCCTCCCCTCGTCCGACGGATCCAGTTGCCGCCCCAAGCCGTCACGCAGTTCAGCAACTAGCCGCTCCAGGCCAGCTCGACGAGGAGCGGCGCACGGGCGTCGTTGCTGCCGTCCATGCCGCCGCCTCGTACCGCGTCTCCCATTTGTGTGGCCGAGACTCCCATGCCAGCGGCCGCGCCATGCAAGCAGCGACAGAAGCCGGGTGCGCGGAGAGCGACGAGTCGGTGGCCAGCGCCTCCGCATCCGCCACCATCATCAAGGAGAAGTAGAACACGGGAGGCCACCGCCGCTTGGGTCCCATGAAGGCCACCGCGGAGGCAACGCCGGCGTACACAGCAGGTCTCTTGCCAGATCCTTTTGTTGCAAGGACCTTCGTCGACCCCGCATGGGCTCCACGGAAGAGGTCAATATTAGGATGAACTCGAGCCAGTGCTGGCCATGGCGAAGTAGTGGCCGGTGATGAACTCGAACCGGTGCCGGCCACCATCATCTTCGGCACCAGCCAATGATATCAGTTGGATAGTGGGGAAGCGAGTTGTCCTTTGCGCTGAAGCATATACCTCTGGGGCTCCCGGCAGTCCGGTGATCGTGCTGCCGGACATGAAGAACACAAATCGATCGGCGGGCGACCATTTAGGCCATGTATTATATACCTGTGCTGTCCAGAACTAGCACCACGTAGTTCATTTGAATGTAATGAAATCCGTCATGTTTGTGTGAAAATCCGGTATTTTATATGATTTCCGTCGTTGTTTATATGAAATACTCTGGTGGTTGCGTGAATGAGTATCAGTTTGTCTACGTGTTTGCGTGAATTTTGTCCGGTTGGTTGAGTTGCTATCATAATGTGTGCGGCTACGGTTGGATGGCGTAATTAGCGGGTCGCTGGTCGGTTTGCGGGCGGCTCGGGCGGTGTTGTGGGACAAAAAAACACAGCTCGTGCGAGCTCGTCTCCAACGTGCGCGCTGGAGAATGCATGACAGCATGAGCACCCGAGCCGTTCCTCGTTCATCGGTGGCAAAGGCACCGGTGGACAAAAGGGTCGCCAATATTTTGGCTACCCCGGGCAAGATCCAAATAGCCCCTCCCAACAAATTCAAATCCCTCGTTCGCCGGGGAATTTTGCCATGTGTTGTTTTCATGGACTAGCAAGCTGCCCATGCATTGCACGGAACATCAAGATGCATTTTTTTACAAACTTCCGCATGCATGCAAGGGATAATTAATGTCCTCCTTTGCTAGTACCACGAGGCAAACACCATTAATATTGCATCGATTAGTGTTAGTGGCCTTGTATATCTGCAAATTGTAATTTTGATAGTGGCCCCTTATGGTGCGTGGTGTCGTGGTGAGGAGGAGTGGGGCGTGGTGCCGTGGTGGTGACTGGTGGTCGGACTGGGCGGAGGCATGGGGATGGACGGCGCATTATGTCTAGGTTTGTATCTCTCTCACACACACCCACGTAGGTGGGGGACGTGCACAAAGAGAAGAGGTGCATGCACGGCGCACGTACTCCCATCTCTTTCCCAACCACACCCGCGCGGGTACACGGTGGAGCTCATTTATGTACGAAAAAGGCAGACCACGTGGTAATTTGGCACGTGTACTGGTTGTCCACTTGGTGGAGGGAGGATCGTCTACCACGGGTGAACAAACAAATTGTGACTTGACGAGTTATGTTAAATTAAAAAAGGGGCAAACCATGTGGGGCCTACCTTAGAGGCAAGGCTCTATACACTGGAGTACTTTTGATGTGTCCCGTCAACTCGCAGAACAAGGAGAAGCTTGCTTAGTACGCCGTCTCCCCCGCCCACGGGCGCGGTGGCTCACAAGATGAGGTGAAGCTGGAGTACTACTGTACGCCTTTACGCCCGCTCCCTCGCCCATGCACGCGGTGGCTCGCAGCACGAGGAGAAAATTTTACTACTCCCTCCGTTTACTCCTCGTCCCTACTACGTACTTTGGTTATTACTCCCTCTATTTACTTATAAAAGGCCACTATAAAAAATACATTTTGCATCTATACAAGGCCACAAATAGTAATCGAGACAAAAGTTACTACTCCCTCCTTTCCAGTTTATGGCTCAATTTCAAAATCTCTCCAACCAAGGTAGACGGTGAGTGGTCGAATTAATTTCGTAGTTTGCACAGTACGCTCATTTTTCTCAAGAAGTTATGTTTACCGAGGCATTAATTAGAACGAATGCATGAATGACCACTAAATTTCCATGAACTTGTACATGCATTGGTTAGTTTCCTCTTGACACTGCTTGTGTCGGGTGATCTAACGCACCTCGAAATCCAACATGTAATGGTACTACTACTAGTATAGTACTAGAATTGAGACTTATCAAACGGAAAAACGAATGTTTTTTAGATGAGCCCTATAAACCCTAGTGGGTACGTACCCCGTAAAAACAGATTTTTCCAAAACTAAGTCACTCCCTTTCATGAATTCTGTAGTATACTCCTCCGTCGATGCTCCCTTTCATGAATTCTGTACTTCCTGTCGCCGACATGTGGTACATATAGCAACCGGGTCGACGTGTCAAGCACCAAATAACAGTGCAGAACAGCAGGGGGGACGCACCCCACTCGTACCGGCCCGGTGTTAGTAATGAGCAATGAGACGTCAAATCACAATGCCGCACCTTCCCAGACGGACGAAGCAACCATTATTTCACACTTCGGTTCGACATCATCTCAAACCACGTACTAGTATTGCTTCTGCCTCAAGAGGGACACGCGCATCGCCTTGGTACATCATGACACATGGACCGCATGACAGGCAATGCTCCCCCGCCGATCGCTGGGTAAAATCACCTCATTTTTACTATACTTACTCCGGATCGGTTTACTACATGGCATGCACGTCGTTCTAGGTTGAGAATTTAACTGGCTATATATATATATATGATGAACAGTATGCTAGCCTTTTAAAAAATGTATACTTTTGTACAGTAGTACTCCACTATCGATGGATTGCGCCATGGAGCAAAAATTGAAATTTTAAAAAAAGGTGGTACATATAGAGAGTGCTCGTCGCCAAATTATGCATATAGTACTATTAAAAAAGCTAGTACGTGCTTAATTGGGGTGCTAAATTCTATTAAAGAAATACTAGTACTAGTATGTACATACTGAAGAGTTAAAATAACAAGAAGAAACATAACATAGTTCTGCTGGGGGCTCAGCACAACACATCCCTCAAATTAAACTAAGCACAGCTGAAATTAAATTATGCAACTAATCCGGTAGACACTGCATTAGAAGTTTAGAATCGCCATGAGCAACGACACTGCCACCTTACTCGGAGTCCTCGTCCACGTCCTCGACTTCGTCCTTGTCCCTCTTCCTCTTGGCCGATACTTCTTTGCTTGAACCGCCAACTTGGCTGTTGCTCTTCATCCAACCCTTGTAGATATTGAAACAAAGGTAGCCATCCATTGCAGCATAGTGGATGTGGTCTATATCTAGTACATTCCACTGCCATGCATGACGATGAAACGTGTAATGAGGTTTCTCCAGTTTGCGGTACAAAGGATGAACCATGGCTCTTGCCCGGGTCAGCATTGAGGGCTGACGAGAGGGCACCAGCCGATTCTTCTGGACGTCGAAGGGGTTGCCTACAACGAGGCCTATCCAACGCATGACTTCTTTGTCGTTCTTAAAGTCTACAGTAACGAATTTGACTGTTTTGTCCTTGAGGAAGTTCTTAAAATCCTGGCACTCAATGTCGGCATGGCATATGTGGTAAACCAAGCAAATGTTATGTACGCAAACCTGGATCACGGCGGGCTTCTTCCTCTCTTCGTCCTTTAGATCCTTCTCTCGTCCCACGACTGTGGTGTACTCAAAATCTAGCCCAGTGACCCACTCATCATGTGAGTTTTCGAACATGCGTCTGAAGCGAGAAAGGCATCCTTTCACCGTCGCGAAAGTACGGGTGTAGATGACGTCGAACTCATTGCCGGTGATGGTTCTAACCTTGTACTCATCGCCGATCAGAGAGATTTGGGACACCATAGATTTGGGAGGAGGGTTAGGATTAGTGGAACTGCCGTAATGTGAATGGACGGGACGACTAGGAGCGAACCGCCGTAGTATTAAAGGACGTGTGGGAAAGAGTAGGAGCGAACTGCCAGCGTGCGAATGGCAGGGTAGTGGCTTTCCATTCTCCCATGATACGGGCTTCCGAGAGCCCTTGGATCTAAGATCGAACGGTTGCATGGCATGATTCTAGACCTATGGGTGAATATCCTATCCTGGAGGGTTATTCTTAAAATTTTCAGCAACTTAGCATGCGACCGTTTGATCTCAGATCCAAGGGCTGCCAACAGCCCGTATCATGGTCGTGCCTACCATGACTGTCGCGCCGCTCGCGTGGTCGCGCCCTTGGAGATTTAACATGGTGCGTTAGGCTATCTGATGTTGGCATGTCATACATAGTCATCACTTAGTCACTCATACTACAACAAGGTTGGCTATAAGTGTATTTTTTACTCCTCTCTATCTCTTTCTTCGTACTCCCTCTGTCCCATAATATAAGAACGTTTTTGACACTAGCTAGTGTAGTATCCAAAACGTTCTTATATAATGGGACACAGGGAGTACTAGTATTTATTGCATTTTCCAAGGAGTGACCTCTTCCAATGAAATGGTGTTGCTAAGTTTGCTTCATTTAATTAGCTATAAACTCAAAATTGTCTTTTCACCTAGGTACACGCGCTTAGCACCATTTCTTCCTTGGGTCACCAAACTAGTCTCTCTCTTCTTGATTAACTTGCCACATCAGACTTTATGCCTATGTGGCAAGCTTAAGCACCTGTAGGAGCAAGTAAGTACAATAGTGCGCTTTACATGGCATGTTTGCATATGTGGAGGAAAGAGAGGCAAGGAAAAAGTGGAGAAGTGGGCTCTCATGCAAGAGCCAGCCTCTACTACTACTCCCTCCATCTAGGTGAGTAAGTCATCTTAGGATGTGCACCGTGACCAAGGAAGAGGAGAAAACGCGAGACATTAATGTTTATTTGCTAATTAATAGCATTGCATGCAATGAACTAACCACTGCATGTCGTGTTTGATAGTGGAGCATTGGGAGAGGCACCTGTATGGAGATGGTCAGGAATCGGGAGACTCACGCCGGTCGTAGCACCGCAGTTAAAATGATAATGGCAAGTCAAATCACGGGGCCCCACCTGTCCAGCAGTAACTCGTTGTCAAATCACACAGCCCTATGTTTGCAGCAGCCTACTCCCTCGTCTTCTCGCGTCTCTGTCGAACCGAGTAGGCAGAACTGTCCCACCGCCTACCGGGCAGGAAAAGCCCCGCCCTCGACTTTTAAATACAACTACTCCCTCTGTCGGATGCGTTTGGTTGAAGGTATCGTATGAATGGATTGGGACCATTCAATTTTTTTGGGATTGAACCATTCAATTCATGTGTTTGGCTGAATATAAGAGATGAGATAATTATTTCAGACGGGACCACCAGACATGCTCACATAGTCATGCCTGCAAAGGGTGGCCATTTGATTCAACCGATTTGGTTGGGTGGAATGGTTCAGCATCTTCAAGGCATATTCTCCTTTTTTGACTCGAATCATTCATGTGCTTTATAACCAAACATGTCTATTTTCTGAACGATCCCAACCCATTCATGACCACCCTTGCAACCAAACGCACGTCATCTTACAAAAACCAAATAATCCCACAATACTAAGGCGCGGTGCATTAACTTCTACCTCGTTTCTTGTTTCTTCACATATCAACCAATAAGAATCCAATGATATACTTTTTGTGACATAGTAACTCATATTTAGTTAGTCAAATGGATGACCTAGAACTACGTGCAGGCCCTATAAACCGAGACGCCTACAAATAAAAAACCGAGACGGAGAGGGTAGTTCAGCACGTATCTTTTTAGATCAATATAGTCGGGATTCACCAAGGAGCAAAACCAAGTGGCAGGCTGCTCCTGTCTTGTTGGCGTAGCAACTCAAGCAGGGTCAGTCCGCACACGAAATGGCGACACACTTAACATGACCCCTTTGGCAGACATGTGGCTCATCCACCGTCTTGTTCCATGTGCGATGCACCAAATTACAGTTCGGAGCAGCGGTTGGAATTGGAGGCACCCCGGTCGTAGCGCCGCAATAGTAGAAAATGAGCGATGAGGGGTCAAATCACAAAGCCCTACCTTTCCCGCATTAAGCTGGACGGACGAAGCAACCATCATTTCACTCTAGCACGCAAGAGCATAAAGAAAAGAGAAAACAATGATGTGTGCAGCAGCTACCTAGGGCACCCTAGGGTAGGGGTCTCCACTACAAATCATTTTTTTTGAAAGCGCCTCCACTACAAATCGGCTTCTCCCTCATCGTCTTGAAGAAAGCCGATGATGAGTGCGGCAGTAGGGTTTGTAGGAGTACTACGGCGTGCGGGGCCACGTCGTAGTAAACGGGTTCGAGTCGACGCCTTAAATATGTGTGGGCCGCTTGGTTTTACGGGAACGAGGCAGCATTTTGGGTTCGGGGACCAGTGGAGATATAGCACGTACAAAAAATTGTGGACGTAGGTTCGACCAAAAGGCAATGATGCATGGGCCCTGCATTTTGATATACCCAGGGCCGCGTGAAATTTGCTACTCTATTCAAAACTAGTAAGGTACACATGTATTGAACGCATGAAATTTCGAAACCAAATTATGAATAAATACACACTATAGCATGTAAAGCTTTGAGTCATATATGCATGATGTAGATGTTCGTTTAGTTCTTATAGTTCATCTCATTCAAAATCAATTAGTTTTATAAAAATGTTAAGATTCATGGGGTTGTGCATTGTAAATCATAAAGTAAAAAACAAATAATGGCAATTCATTTAGAAAAAAATAATCAATTATGATACAGAAGATTCTAGAACAAAGGGGAAGGGCTTGTGTTTTGAGGTTTGTGCGTTATGCTTAAGTTCAACCATGGAGTCTTCTAAATTGTACATGTGGTAGTTCTGGTGGAATGTTGATGATATCCAACGACCAGTAGTGCTCGGATTTGCCCATCTCTGCACTGTCGGGTTAGCTTCATCCAGCGACCATCTTTCAAAGTTATTGGCACACTATATAATTCTTGTGCCATAGTTGCATGTTTTGGAAAAAAGCTACTAGTGGGTTGTACTATCTATTTAGGAATAGAAGATGCATACGTGGAAGTTGTAGGGAAAGAGATGACATGGAGCATCTCAATTCCTATGAGTAGGGATTGGAAAAGAGATGTCATTTGGTTCACATCATAGGAACTTTTCTATTGAATCTAGAGATGACATGTATCTCAATTCCTATGAGGAGGGATTAGTAAAGAGATGTAATTTGGTTCATATCATAGGAACTTTTCTATTGAATATACGCTAATGTTTATTTTCCTTTGAAATTAAGGGAGTATAGGAATCCATTCATATGAACCAAGTGGCTCTAAAGCTATAGAAATGATATCATGTTTATTTCCTTTGAAATGTAGAGTATATGAATCTATTCCTATGAACCAATTGGCTCTAAAGGAAAAAAATCCTATAAAAATCATATCATATAGAGTTCCTATGATATTCCTCGACACTAAAGGATGGTTGAAATTGCTGCAGGTGATACGATGGTGTTTCGTTGTAGACTCCTCACCCATCTTTATAGTTACCTATCGAAGATGAATGAAATGATATATACAGGGTATTCTACATGTGCAATTTGGTACATGAAAACTCGGTAAAAGTTTGCGAGGTTCTAATTTTCAATAAAGCTATATGCACTGCATTTCGGAACGAAGGGAGCATACGGCAGTTGCTAACACTCACGTGGAAGATTTGTGTGTAGGAGGAGTGGCTGTTCTGTTAAATGACATGGCAAAACTGACATTGTCGGATGCCGATCTAACGGTTCTTACGGCGTTCGTCAGGAAAAGGCTTGTGGCGAACATTTGTCGGATAATGATTTACAGACACATGCATTGCATTGATACGTGCCCCCCTCTCTCTCACACACACGCACCCTCACGAGTCACGACTCTCCCGAGTCCTCTCGCAGACTCGCACGTCGCACCCATCCTCTATCTGCAGGTAGATGTCACGCACATATGTGCTTTTCACACCCTACACTCAGAACTTCTAAAAAACAAAGACGGCACGCACACTTTATTTTAGCTCACACGTCACACACTTATACTATTACTCTTGCGGTGAATGTTCTTTGGGCATAGTATATATTGTACTCTCACGAAGAGAAGCGGTGCACGCACGGACTAGTTCTCTCACACCCACTCGCGGGTACACGTAGGAGCGCATTTTTTTGAAGCCGGTACAACAAAATCACTCCACTATATATAAAAGCAGGACCCTTAGCGCTTGCTCTACTAGGGTTTTTCTCGTTCACTCTCTCATGCTCTCCAGATCTAAGCAAGACATAGGTGGCCACACTCTCTCTCTCTCTCAGCTCACGGCTGGTCACAAATCCGGCCGGACAACCTTGACCGGGGCAGGGAGTGTAGGTGCATCATTCACGCCGTTGTCGGCGGTGAGGGAGGAGACCAACGGCTGCCCATGCGTCCCGATCGACGGCCGTGCCGTTCTCTCCGAGAGAGCGCCGGCTCGGGAGGGCCTCCAACCCCTTCTTCCTCCCTACGGTATTGTGGCCAAGATGCGGCCTCCCGAGCTCGTCTTTGCCACATGCCGACGACCCTCAGGTATATATTCCTTCGAAACCTGCCTTGCTCTACTGCCCCAGCTCTTCCCCCTTCGTGTGGATCCTTTTCTACTTCCCTCCGCTGTTACAAAGCCACCTAGACTTCTACTATTATTAGAAGTAAAGCTAGTTCATACAGTGAACTCAAAGCGTTGGTTCAAACAGGGAAGAAAGTGGGAAAGCTGTAGCATGAATCTAGGACTTGGTTCTAAGAGGAAACGGGGGAAAGTAGTAATATGTGTCACTGTTTAAATAACAGAATTTCGTATTTGCGCAAACAGGGATGTCTGTCTCCATATCGTTTCGGGATGTCTGTCTCTGTATCGTTTCTATCCGCGCAATCAAAAGCACACACCTCAGTTTTAGTTCAACTGCACAAAATGAGATGGCTATCCCTCGTTGCTGTCGTCTAACCTCCCGTCTTCAAGGTATCCCTACATTGTTAGTAACTAAGGTAGAATGACCAACACAATCTAAAAGAAGTTGATTTGTACGTTTTACTTCCTGATTGCAGTGCAGGGACGAGCGAAAACAATTGCATCCTAGTCCGGAATGCACTTTCTACCAGTTCATCCACGGACCGAGGACTAGCTGGCACGGCTGCACAAAGGTTTTTTGGATAGGTGCGCGAACAAGAGGCATTGTGGTCTGCTTATTTCTGCAAATAGCGGTGCTTAAATTTAGTGGAATGCACAAGCATTTCAGCTGGTCAGTACACTGCATGGTTCAGTTCAGCATTCCAGCTGAGACCACAGTTATATTTGGTTATTCTGGAATGAGAGAACCTAACCCTGGATGGTGGCAACAAGAAAAAACCAGAGTGAACTCCAGGAAATTTAAGCCTGCCGGGAGGCCCTTTGCTCAGAGAAGCCTTGCTTGTTTTTTCCTGATTTGTAAACCTTCTCACAACTTTGTCTTTTGCTGTGAACTAGTATATGTTTGTTATGTTCTATGAATCATTGAGATGTATAAAATTGCTTAACTTATGCTTTTCAAGATTTTTATGAAGATGAGTTTAATTGTGAGTGTTCCACATGAGCGCTGGACTAACGTGTGTACGTTTGGAATTTATTACATTGTGGCCTCAATTAACTGCATGAACCACTGTAACAAGATACATAGTAGTTGCTTATATGTCAGACAACAGATTGTTGATTGTTAGCTGGTCGATAGCCTAGTGTTGAAGCGAGCTAAGCCAATGTGCTGTGTTTTGCACAACTGCTTACAAGTGGGGTAGCACCAACAGTGTTTACAAGTACTTATGTATACGTCGACGCACGGTTCTCGAACGAGTGCTCTATTTCATCAAAACACACACTGCTTGTATGATAAACCATGACAACTTATGTCTTACCATGCCATATTCATGAAAAAACTAGTGAGGACGCATCTGTTTCGGCAACAATATACGATGGTTCTCACATGATTCACGGGCACACAAAAGTAGCAGCAGTTCCCATAGACGGATTCAAACAGAGCACTAGCCCCAGAGGGGTCGATAACAGGCAAGGTTCGGATAATTAGACACAATCCAAACTACTATTAAACACTAGCTAGGGCAACTATTTCATGCCTCGATCTAATTTGCGCTGGACACAAGACGGACCTTGCCATGAACATCATCGAGGACGTCCCGCAGCAGCTCAATCCTGTGAACCTTCATGAAGACAACCTTGTGGCCTTGCCACTGATAAACTTGTTTGTGGAGGCATGCCACGTCATCTTCCTGCGTAAGCTTGACAAGAACAGTATGCCTCACAAACGAAGGAGTAGCTTTGAGCTTCTTGTGCTTCAGTACACCCTGGACAACACGCCTGACAACAGTGAGGCTGGAATACAACTCTTCATTGGTATAACTGCAAATGGCTTCCAGGATCCAACAGCCTAAGAACTTTGTTTTCCCCGTTCGTATATTCAGGTCGTCCGCCTCATAGCGAGTGACATGCACAACCACACAATCCTTGTCTGCATCAGGGCTTTAATTGAAACAGAAACCAATTCTGAATTACTTTTCAGTATAAGAACAACAAGTTATTTAAACCACTATGTATAGCATGGCATCGAAGCTAATAAAATTTTGCATTATTAATCACCACATACTTTTCTAAAAAAATCACCACATACTTAGATGAAAAACCACAATCGAGATCGGCAAAGAAGGAAATCACCTTGGGCAGCTCAGCGGGGGGGACACATCCTCGAAGGGGGAAAACTGCTCCTGCAGTGCCACGGGGGCTGTAACCTCAAACGGGGCATTGACCATCTGAGTAGTGGCCGTGAGCGTATCTGGGGTCGGCTCGGTGGTTGCCTCCATCTTCTTGGAGCTCTCTGTCTCGTGGGGATCAGCCTCCCGCGTCTGCTCCAATATCGGCAGATCTTTGCCTGGTTCTCCTTGGTCCATCATGAAACTGACAAATACTAGGAGACCACTGAAAGGAAAACACAATCGCAATGACAATGAAACAAAAAAGAGAGTGAGGATCGGTTACTGCTTTGCAAAAGTTCTTTTTTTTTGAATGAAAATATACCAATCACGGATCCGCTTACCTTCCCTTTGTTGGGAGAGAAGAACAGTGGCAGATGCGAGTGTTGCCTTTCTTGAAGACGGTGAGGGAGAAGGGGATTCAGCGAGGAGTGAAATGATGGTTGCTTTGTCCGTCAAACTTAGACTGCGGGGAGGTGGGGTTTTGTGATACGACGGCTCATTACTGCCGCGCTACGACCGGGGTGACTCTCCACCTGCATATTGCCTGCTAATTTGGTGGATGGCATTTGGGTCCACGCGCTGCATGGCCCGCATGTCGGTGAACAAAAGTATAAAGGCATTCAGTAGAGGGAGACGTTTCAATGACCTAGGAGGAGCCAGAAGCGGTAGAGTGTCTCCAGTGTACTAGTAGTAATTGTTTTTCTGGGTAGCTGTAGAGTGTCTCCACTGTACTAGTAGTACTAATTGTTTCTCTGGGCCCAAGACAAAACAGCCAATCCACACTAGTAAATAGTAAAATCAATTCAAAAGGCGCTACCCAC
>NC_057795.1:355480166-355486821 GCF_018294505.1 Triticum aestivum
TCCCACCCACCTCACGTCAGCTCGCTCCACTCGTACCCCCAAATTCCTCACCTCGCTCCTACAGAAAACCCCAGCTCCCCTTCTTCCTCACTCCTACAGAAAACCCCCAGCTCCCCTTCTTCTTCGCTCGCACTACAACTAGGCTCGTCATTCGTTACTCTGCTCAAATCCATGAGCGCGACGCGACGCCCTCAAGGAAAATGGAGTCAGCTGACCCCAGCGCCAAGAAGATGAGGCTCCCGCCAGCAGCGACGCCTGTTGTAGATCTCGCACCCGGCAGCGCGGGGAGAAGCGGCGACCCCGCCCCCACCGGATCCCAGAAACCCATAGAATCTCAGGTGAACCGCATCAGCGATCTCCCGGACGCCGTCCTTGGGGAGATCATCTCGCTTCTCCCCACCAAGGAGTGCTGCCGCACCCAAGTCTTCTGAATTTGGTGGCACCCTCTATGGCGCGCCGTGCCCCTTAATCTCGACTGTCATCAGCTATCTCTCTTCAGTGACTTTGAAATCCCCAGAGCCATCATCTCCTCCCACCAGGGCTCCGTTCAAAGCCTCTGCATCCCGTCATGCTACCTGAGCAAGCATACCATGCCCTGCATGGTGGACGCTTGGCTGAAATCCCCTGAATTCACAGAACTACAGCTGCTTGAGTTCTACTATTCCCCTGGAAATCACATACCACATACAGAACGCCATGAACTTGTGCCGTCAGCACCAATGTCCATCTCGCGGTTTTCCTCCTCTCTCCACACCGCCACCTTTGCGCTGTGCTACCTTCTAGACAATCTGGTACTAAACCTTCAACTCCCATTTCTCAAGAAACTTTCACTTGTGCGGGTTCGTATATCGGAGGCCTCATTGCACATCATCATCCACTCCAGTTGCCCTGCGCTAGAGTGCTTGGTGCTTGTTTTCACAGTTAGAATCGGTTGTCTCCAAATGAAGTCGCCTAACCTTGTAAGAATTGGAATTTCTTTTGACAGAAGGCAGCTCATCATCCAAGATGCCCCTTCACTTCAAAGGTTGATCCTTGATTCTAGTTATTCACCGTTGGAAATAACCGTCCTCTCTGCGCCTAAACTGGAGACCTTGGGTGTAATACATGATCTCTATGCTCATTTCAATATGGTGTTTGGCTCCACAGTTCTTCAGGTACTTTATATTATCATCTACACTTGTAACCATATGTTGCATTTTAAATTTTTGTGCATAATTTATATATCATCTTCGAGTACACATTTTGTACTAATATTATGTTCTATGCTCAATGAAGAGTTTCTCCATGGATGGCCTATCAATGGTGCTGGATTCTGTCAAGATCTTATATATCCAAATGAATAGTTTTGATTTGAACAAGATTATTGGCTTGCTACAATGCTTTCCATGTCTGGAGAAGTTGTATATAAAGGTGATAATTTCACGCACATTGGAAGCCCGCATATAGTGTACTAGAATTAACCGTTCAGCTGTTGCTCTTTCGACACTCTTCTTTTAGACCTTAACTGTTTTCAATTTTCATGTCTATTTAGGCAACAGGACGGGGTAAGAAAGTTATAACCAATCGGTGGATTCGTAAGCATCGGGATTTTATCACTACTCATGAGATTTGATTGAAGACAATAACGCTAGAACGATATGTAGCCAACCGTGCAAACAGAAGATTTGTCACATTCTTCCTGCTGAATGCGAGGTTACTATTGTCCATCAGGCTTAAGTTTATCAGCAGCATGGTTTTGACGGATGGGTATGTCGAAGAGCAAAAAAAGGAGTTTCAGGTGGGCAAAAGAGCTTCTGAACGTGTCGGGCTTCTATTTACAACATATTGTGGTCATAATCCAGTAAATTTTACGATCCAGGATGTTCATTCTATGGACCTGACCGATCCATTTGACTGTGACTCCCGAAAACAGTGCTGGAGTTAGATGTTGTTGCCCTTTTCAATCTGGGTTTTTTTGTAAACCTGATGAACAATCAACCCTCGTGCTTTTGTACAGTTTGTAAGCTGGAGTTAGATGTTCCAACCCTTTTCAACTCAGCTGTGACAGTCATATTTTCTTTGAAACAAGGCAAATGGCTTGCCATTCCTTTAATTTAGAGTGAAATATTGTAACAAATCACAACCAAGGGAAATAACATCACTCACGCCGGCTGCTTGAGCTCACTGTGCATTACAAAAGCCAAGTGACTAGCCCCCACCATCCCCACCAGTCAACCCTCGTACTCCCCACCGCCTGCGACTGGACCAATGCATCTTTAACGGCTCCTGTTTGTTCCGTCCGAGGCCTCGCCGTCGTCCTTCACCTTGCGGCCTTCGTTCGCTCGCCGTGCGTGGTGCGCCGCCCTCTTGCATTGTCAACGTCGCCAACAACCGAGAGGAACAAGGAGATGACTGTACGTGGAGAGGATGACAGTAGGGACCCACCAGCATCATGGCAGTACGCAAGCAAGTGCCTCTATAGTACAAGCCCAAAAATATGGTTCCTCCTAATGGTTGGACATCTGGGGCTCACGCCATCGTCAACATAGTCAATAAACGAGAGAATTACACTACGAGCGGCTGACACCAGGGACCAGCAAGTCGCGCAGTTTTTTTATTGAGTAACAAGCAGTTTTTTTGAGACAATGAGGAACAAGCAGTTGTTATTTATACTAGTTTTAGCGACGGATCAGGGTAACAACGGGGCTGTGCGGGGGCTGTGGCCCATCTAGCCAGGGTTTTATTTATGTTTACCACATCATGAGCCCAGTTGTGTTTTTTTCTTGCTGAAAATGGCTAGCCCAGTTCTTTTTTTTAAATAAATACCCAAACAAGGCCTACCTGCTTTATCGGCCCTGATGGGCTGCAAATGTTTCAAGATGAGGAGAGTTTCATTCGGTTTGCCTAGAAATGGCATGTACATTTTTAAAATACATCAAACCGGGAATTAGTTTCATTTTTTTTCATTACAAGATCTTAAATTCCATTGATTTGTATGCGTGGACAATTATTTTGATTTTATATTTATATAAATTATTTTTCAAAATAGTTTGAATGTGAACCAATATTTCTGGATTAAAAACAGTTGACCGCACTGAAATATGCAAAATTTCGTATACTTTTTAACCGTGGCCACAATATGGGGTGTAATGCTAACAAAAAGAAGATGGGCTCCAAAAAAATCTTAAGAATTAGCAAATGGGCTGTACATTATTAGAAATAATGGCAGATGGGTTGTATGCTGTTTTCCACAGGTTTGAGGCTGACTTGTGCGCCTACTACAGGTTGACGCGTATGCTTTCATAAAAAAAGGTTGACGCACACGCAACGCCTTGTCAACTTAGTCAACACACGAGAGCAGTGACTGTTGGATATCCATCCAACGGCTGTCATGCTTCTTCAATCTCTGCTCTTCATGCTCCAGCCGCTCAAACAAGCGCCGGTGGGACTGCCTGCTCCCTCCTCCCGCGGCCGGCTATGCTGCCATGCAGGCCTCACATCCCCACAGTAATCCAATCGCTGGCCCAGCCATCCCTCTACTCACCCACTCCGACAAAAAACGTTCCCCCGCTACCAGCTTGGACCCACCGGAAGTGCCTCCTTATTACGCACAAAAAAATGAATACTCCCCCGGCTAGCTGGGACCCACCTTGGTGAAAGTTGACGGGGCCGAAGGGCTTTGTCAACTTAGTCAATATGAACGATTCTAGCTCCAGTGACCGTACGATGTCCATCCAACGGCCGTGGTGCTTCTTCAACCTCTGGTCTTCTTGCTCCAGCCTCCCAAAGCAGCGCCGATCGTGCCGCATGCTCCTGCCTCCCGTGGCTGGCTGTGCTGCCGCGGAGGCCTCACCTCCCCCTACTATTCCCATGCTGGCCAGGCCCTGCGGCGACGGCAGCCTCACACCGCAGCCGAACCAGTGAACCCTCGTACTCCTCTCCGCGCGGGCTTCCACTGTCGCGTCTTCCCCGGCTCCGCGTCGTCCCCTTCCTAGGCCTCGTTGTCGTCCACCGCCGTGGTGCTCTCCGCGCGGCGTGGTCAACGTGGTCAAGGAACGACTTCCATCAGAAGAGTACTGTACGTGGAGAGGCTGACAGCTGGGTCCACGGCCACAGCCCAGTTTTTTTGTGATTTGCCAATTAAGTCGCTTTGCCAGGCCTGTTGGGCTGCAAATCTTTCAAGACGAGGAGAGCTTTTCATTCGGCTGGCCGAGAAAATGGCCCATCAGTAATGAGAAATGGGATGTACATTTTTAAAACACATCAAACCGGCAATTAGTTTCAAATATATTTATTTCATTTCAAGATTTTAAATTACATTAATTTTTATGCATGGAGAATTTGTTGGATTTTATATTGATATACATTTATTTTTAAAATCAGTTTGAATGTGAGTCGAAATTTCGGGATTAAAAACAGTTCGGACCGCACCGAAATATGCAAAATTTCGTATATTTTTTTAACTGTGGCCACAATATGGGCTGTAATGCTAACAAAAAGAATATGGGCTCCAAAAAAACCTTAAGAATTAGCAAATGGGCTGTAAATTATTAGAAATAATGGCAGATGGGATGTATGTTGTTTTCCATAGATTTGAGGCTTTCCTAAAAAAAGGTTGACGCACAAGCAGTGACGGTTGGATGTCCATCCAACGGCGGTCGTGCTTCTTCAATCTCTGCTCTTCCTGCTCCAGCCGCTCAAACCAGCGCCGGCGGGACTGCCTGCTCCCTCCTCCCCGTGGCCGGATGTGCTGCCGCGCAAGCCTCACCGCCCCACCGTACTCCCATCGCTGGCCTAGCCATCCCTCTACTCACTCACACCTGCTGTTATTCTCTGGCGACGGCAGACGAACC
The DNA here is from genome assembly GCF_018294505.1 of Triticum aestivum. Classification (NCBI taxonomy): domain Eukaryota; kingdom Viridiplantae; phylum Streptophyta; class Magnoliopsida; order Poales; family Poaceae; genus Triticum; species Triticum aestivum. The sequence goes on from NC_057795.1 coordinate 355,484,999, forward strand.
AGTTAACCCTCTTTCAGTCGTACTCCCCTCCGCGTGGGAAAAAACTGCTGAGTCTTCCCTACCTCCGTGTCGTTTCCTTCCTAGGCCTCACCGTCGTCCACCGCCCTGGTGCTCTCGGCGCGGCCTGGTCAACGTGGTCAACGACCGACATGCATCTGAAGTGGCATGTACGTGGAGAGGCCGACAGCTGGGTCCACGGCCGCACGCAAGGAAATGCCTCCTTATTACACGCAAAATAATGATTCGTCTACCTGACATCAGGGACCCACCAAAATGGCCTCAGTATTTCACAAAAAAATGTTACCGCCGCTGACAGCTCGGGACCACCAGCTATATCTTCGCACGCAAGGAAGTGCCTCCTTATTACGCACAAAAAAATGAATACTCCCCCTGTTAGCTGGGACCCAGTATAGTGGCAGGCTGACTTGTGGGCCTACTAAGTTGACGGGGACGGAGGGCTTTGTCAACTTAGTCAATATGCACGATTCTAGCTCCAATGACCGTACGATGTCCATCCAACGGCCGTAGTGCCTCTTCAACCTCTGGTCTTCTTGCTCCAGCCGCCCAAACCAGCGCCGGTCGTGCCTCGTGCTCCTGCCTCCCATGGCCGGCTGTGATGCGGCGGAGGCCTCACCACCCCCTACTACTCCCACCGCTGGCCAGGCCATCCCTCTACTCACCCACACCCTCTGTTATTCTGCGGCGATGGCAGCCTCACACCGCAGCGAACCAGTGAACCCTCGTACTCCTCTACGCGTGGGCATCCACTGCTGCATCTTCCCCGGCTCCGTGTCATCCCCTTCCTAGGCCTCGCCATCGTCCACCACCCTGGTGCTCTCGGCGCGGCATGGTCAACATGGTCAAGGAACGGCTTCCATCGGACATGGACTATACATGGAGAGGCTGACAGCTGGGTCCACGGCCGCAGCAAGGAAGTGCCTCCTTATTACGCGCAAAATAATTATTCCTCCACCTGACAGTGGGGACCCACCGGACGGGCCACCATATTTCACGAAAAAATGTTTCCCCCTGACTGCTGGGACCCACCAGCTACACCTTCGCACGCAAGGAAGTGCGTCTGAAAAAAAAACGATTCGCCCCCCTGACTGTTGGGACCCACCAGCTACATCTTCGCACGCAAGGAAGTGCCTGACAATCGGGACCCACCTGGTCGAAGCGTACATAGCATTGTCGTTCTGGTCGCGAACGTGTACATACATACTGGTCGATGTAGAGGCGCGCACATGTCGTAGATGTAGAGGCGCGCACGTGTCGTAGTAGAGGCGCGCATGTAGCATGTACACGTACGTACAGTGGCGAGGGTGCAAGAAAGAAAATACAGCCACGTACGTACATACGGGCAGGGTCTCGAATGCCTACTCGCGCATACGTACATGGCTGGGTCGGAATGGAGAAACAACGTCGTCGTCGTGTTCATGGGGAGCCAACCGGCTGGGTCGGAACGGAATGCATGGTCGTGTTCATCGGGAGGGCTTGGACGGAACAGGCGATGGAAACAAGGCCTAGCGTACCGCACAACGGAGGAAACGGCCTTGTGTTCGACCGGCCACGTTCGAAACGGTGTCCTGTTGATCGGGAGGGGCCTGGCGTACCGCAAGACAAAGGAAACGGACCTCCTACGGTCGAAACGGGGGTCCTGTTGATCGGGAGGGGTGTGGCGTACCACAAAACGGAGGAAACGGACCTCCTACGGTCGAAACTGGGGTCCTGTTGATCAGGAGGGGTGTGGCGTACCGCAAAACGGAAGAAACGGACCTCCTATGGTCGAAACGGGGGTCCTGTTGATCGAGAGGGGTGTGGCG
>NC_057795.1:355487286-355496031 GCF_018294505.1 Triticum aestivum
CCAGAGGCAGCATCGATCGGCTTCAGTTAGCAGCAGTAGCGAAGGAATCGCTCCATCGGGTTCAGTTAACAGCCATCGATCGATCGCTCGGGTTCAGTAACGCGTAGCCTGCAGTGCAATCGCTCGAGTTCAGTTAGAGCCCAACTCCTCGCTCGGCTTCAGTTAGAGCGAACGCCTCGCACACACACGCGTACGTATGAGAGAAACGTGCATCACTCCGCCCCCGACCTCCCACCGTAACCGGCAACTCCCCGAAATTTTCCTCCCCCTCGCTTCTACCACGGTTTTTTCCGTCATGGACGGCCCAAAGAATGGCATGCAGCTGCGTCTCCGGCCCGCCCAGGACGAAAAGCCCATTTTTTGTCATGATTTTTTGTCATAGAAGTAGGATGCCACCACATCTATGATGATACCGGGTTTTGTCACAATTATCGTCATAGAAGTGTCATATGTATGACAAAAAAAAATTTGTTCGACCCAAAATGTCACGGATGTGTCTTTTTTTTGTAGTGTTTATGGTTAACGAAGGTATTGTTTTGGGCCATAAAATTTCTGAAAAGGGAACTGAGGTGGACAAAGCCAAGGTTGATGCAATTGAGAAAATGCCATGTCCTAAAGATATTAAAGGTATTCGTAGTTTCCTTAGTCATGCTTGTTTCTATAGGAGGTTTATCAAAGACTTTTCTAAAATTTCTAGGCCTCTTACAAATCTTTTGCAAAAGGATATTCCCTTTGTGTTTGATGATGATTGCTTGGAAGCTTTTGAAACACTCAAAAAGCCTTAATTACTGCACGTGTTGTTCAACCACCTGATTAGAACTTGGCTTTTGAGATTACGTGTGATGCTAGTGATTATGATGTTGGTGTTGTTCTAGGACAAAGAGTTGATAAGAAATTAAATGTTATCCACTATGCTAGTATAACTCTAGACAGTGCTCAATGAAATTATGCTACTACTGAAAAAGAATTCTTAGCAGTGGTGTTTGCTTCTGATAAATTTAGATCCTACATTGTTGATTCCAAAGTGATTGTTCACACCGATCATGCTGCTATAAAATATCTTATGGAAAATAAAGATGTGAAACCTATACTCGTTAGGTGGGTTCTTCTACTACAAGAATTTGATTTGCATATCACCGATAGAAAAGGAGCAGAGAACCTCGTAGCTGATAACTTTTCTAGGCTTGAAAATATTCTTGATGACCCACAACCTATTAATGATAGCTTTCCTAACAAACAGTTAGCTGCAATAAATGTTTCTAATAGTTCACCTTGGTATGCTGATTATGCTAATTATATTGTTGCTAAATACATACCACCTAGCTTTACATACCAACAAAATAAAAAAAATCTTGTATGATTCAAGACATTACTTTTGGAATGACCCACATCTTTATAAAGAAGGAGTAGATGGTATTATTAGACGTTGTGTACCTGAGCATGAACAGGAACAAATCCTATGGAAATGTCACTCCGAAGCTTATGGAGGACATCATGCGCGAGACAGAACCGCTCATAAGGTATTACAATCTGGTTTTTATTGGCCTACTCTCTTCAAGGATGCTCGTAAGTTTGTCTTATATTGTGATGAATGCCAAAGAATAGGTAATATTGGTAAGCGTCAAGAAATGCCTATGAATTAATCACTTGCTGTTGAACCATTTGATGTTTGGTGATTTGATTTCATGGGACCTTTTCCTTCCTCTAATGGGTATACTCATATTTTGGTTGCTGTTGATTATGTTACTAACTGGGTAGAAGCTATTCCAACTAGTAGTGTTGATCACAACACCTCTATTAAAATGCTTAAGGAAGTTATTTTCCCAAGGTTTAGAGTCCCTAGATATTTAATGATTGATGGTGGTTCACACTTTATTCATGGTGTTTTCTGTAAAATGCTTGCTAAGTATGATGTTAACCATATAATTGCATCACCTTATCATCCTCAGTCTAGTGGTCAAGTTGAACTTAGCAATAGAGAAATAAAATTAATCTTACAAAAGACTGTCAATAGGTCCCGGAAGAATTGGTCTAAGATACTAGATGATGCACTTTGGGCTTATAGAACATCATATAAAAATCCTATGGGTATGTCTCCTTATAAAATGGTTTGTGGAATAGCTTGTCATTTGCCTCTTGAGTTAGAACATAAAGCATACTGGGCAATTAAAGAACTCAACTATGATTTCAAACTTGCTAGTGAAAAGAGGTTATTTGATATTAGCTCATTAGATGAATGGAGAACCCAAGCTTATGAAAATGCAAAGTTATTAAAAGAAAAGGTTAAAAGATGGCATGATAAAAGAATCCAAAAGCGTGAGTTCAAGGTTGGAGAATATGTTCTTCTGTACAACTCTCATTTCAGATTCTTTGCAGGAAAGGTCCTCTCCAAATGGGAAGGACCCTATGTTAACGAGGAGGTTTATCGATCCGGAGCTATCAAAATAAATAATACCGAAGGTACTAACCCGAAAGTTGTTAATGGGCAACGAATAAAACATTATATCTCAGGTACGCCCATTAGTATTGAAAGCAATATTATCCAAACTATGACACCGGAAGAACACATAAAAGAAACCTTCCGGAACACTCCATAATCGTGAAAAAAGGGAGGTACGTGATACGTTAAGTAAACGGACTCCGAAAAATCCGCAAAAATATGTTTTATCAGTTTTAGAATATATAAAGAATTTGGAAAATAATAAACTACCAGGAAAGTGACCTGGTGGGCACGATACACCAGGGCGCGCTAGGCGCGCCCCACCTCTGATACTTTCCGGACTCTGTTTCTCTTCCATTTTGCTTGTTTACCAAGATTAAAAAACTTTATATAGCCCCCGAACCTGCTGACCTCCGTATCGCAAAGAAATCTCATGTTTTTCTTTTCTTGGTGGTTTTCTGTCAGATCTAATCCACCATGGCCTTTTATCTAAAAAATCCACCATGACCGCTTCAAGCTCCTCCAAGGACAAGTTCTTCGAGAATGTCATCAACCCATATCTATGGGAGGTGACGCAGCACCCTCAAGCTATCGAGATGCGCAACGGGGTGTTGCATATCCGCGATGTGCAAGGCCCCAAGGGAACTGGATCCATGGAGGCCATGCTTGAAGCTATGGAGCAGGAAGTTTTCCGCTGCAAGGGGATGGTGGAACATGGACTCAATGCCAATCACCTCATGATCGCGGACGACACCCGAGATCTCAAGGTGGATGGAAAGTCCATGAAGGACATCGTCTTCTCCTTCAACGAGCAAATCAACTTCCTCCAGAGCCAGATCTATGACCTCCAAAACCAAGTCTTTGAATATGAGGCAAGGTTTAAAGGTATGAGTTTGGCTGCCAGTTGCAGGACCCGAGAGACTCACTCTTCCTCTTACGATGGTGAGCCTCTGTCGTGGAAACCCAAGGACAAGATTGCTTCTACTTCACCACCACCACCTCCTTCTTCATCACCAAAAGAAAATTGAGTATCGGGTATGGGCACTCCCCTTGTCTTTCGCCAAGCTTGGGGGAGGTGCCCCGGTATCGTATCATCTCCACTATCTTTCGCCTTTACTTTTCTTAGTTCGATCCATAGTTATCTTTTGCTTTTGATGAATAAAAGTTAGTTCGATCCTTTCTTTTCGAGAGTTTGCTTAATGATCTATCTTTGTATTCATGTGTGAGATATATAATAAAGTTTAGTTTGAGTTTTGCTTCTTTTACTTTCATGTTTCAAGAAAATAAAGGAAATAAATAAAAAAGATCATATGCTAATCTTATGGTAAGTGATGACATTGCACAAGGAAAAGTATAAGTAGAAAATTTTATTGTAGATTGACAAACATAGCATTGGCCAATGATGCAACTCATGAAAGAATTAATAAGGGAAGAGAAGATTCACATGCAAATACACTATCCTGGAAATCTTTTGTGATTGTGAGAACCCATCAAAATATTATATGCCAAAATTGTTGACGTTGGACAAGGAAGACAACGTAATGATTTATGTTTGTTCATATTCACATAGAAGTTATATTGCCATAGATCCTTCAACATGTGGTGCTTGCCCCTATCTTTGCTACCCAAAATTCAACACTAAGTAGAGATACTACTTGTCCTTCCAAAACCCTTGAACCCAAATCTTCTTTGAGAGCCCACCATACCTACCTATGTATTGAGTAAGATCCTTCAAGTAAGTTGTCATCGGTGCAAAAAGGCAATAAAAATTGCTTCTAAAAGTGTGAGATCATTTAGTGTAAGGGAAAATTGAGCATCGTACGAACTTGTGATAGTGAAGAATAAAAGCGACAGACTGCATAATAAAGGTTGCCATCATAATGAGCTATATAACGAAAAAGGCTTTCGCCCCGCTTTATATATAAAGCACCAAACCACAAGCATCCAGTACAACCACATGCCACGCCACCGCAACACACGCACACATCCAAGACAAGATACATAGGCGCTGAGCGCAGCAACACCACTCCTAGCACTACCGCCCCAAAGATATGAAGCTACATATGACGAACCATGCGCTCCAAGGCGGCGCCTTCAGGAAGGATACGACGCCGGAGCGCCGCCACCGCTCGATCCAAGGATCAGAGTTTCCCCCAGAGCCGCATGACGGTCAATGAGAGCCGCGACGACGCCTTCAAGAAGGGAACGATTTCACCACCGCCGGTCCGTCCAAAGATAGAGCAGGTTTTCACCTCGGCCACCAATCACCACCACCAAACGCCACACCCCGACAACCACGCTGCCCACACGACCATGATGACCGGGCAGCACCAAGGCACGGGCTTTGTCCAAGAGCACCGCGCAACCACCACCACCAGGGCCGCCGCCCCAGCATCCAAGACCTCGACGCCACCTCACCCGTGACTGGCCGCCCCCAACGAAAGAGACGAGCGGAAAGGTCCCACTTTTTGTGCCCCTGGGCAACCCCCAACATCGAGACCCAATAGGTCATCCAGAACTGGCATCCACCAACCCATCATGCTGCCCCAAGCGCGAGATGAGCTCGGTCTTGCAGCAACGAGAGGGGGACGAGGTCAGTCCTGCTGCCTCGTGCACGAGACGAGCTCGGTCCTGCTGCATCGTGCGCGAGACGAGCTCTGTCCTGCTGCATCAGGTGCGAGACGAGTGGTGGACCGCAGCTGGGAGAGGACCAACCCTTTGATGGGAGTAGCGTCTGGGCGACGAGGAGTTGGGGTGAAGGTCGAGACAGCCCGAACACAAACAAACCGACGCCGGAGAAGCCGGCCATTGCCACAGACAGATCCATCGAGCCACCGTGAAGCCGCCACGACACCGGAAGGCCACCAAGACCTGCCCATGCCGCCTCCCACGGCCGGAGCAGCAGCCATGCCCAGCCGCTGCCCATCCGCGTCGCCCCGGTGAGCTCCAAGCGCCGGAGCCGCTGGGCACGCACCACCGGAGCCACTGCCACTGCGCCGACACCCCGACCAGCCGAGGGGGCCTCGGCCAGGGCCGCCGCCCGCAGCCCTAGCCGTCACGGCCGCCGACTCCAACCTCCAGCCCGCACCACCACCACCATCTGCCGCGGTGCCACCACCACCTGCAATACAATGTGACGTTCTCTTGCACTAAGGGGTTGAGCATACAAACAAAAAGCAAATGGCAACCTATGCTTCCCTCTGTGAAGGGCCTATCTTTTACTTTTGTGTATTTACTTTCATGCAAGAGTCAAAGTTCTTCTCTCTATTCCTTTTTATTTTCTCCTTTGGCAACATTATGTGGTGAGGAAAGATCTAGGCACATATATCCAGTTGAATATGGGTAGCATGAGTTATTATTGTTGACATCACCCTTGAGGTGAATACATTGGGAGGCGAAACTATAAGCCCCTATCTTTCTATGTGTCCGGTTGAAACGTTTTGCTCATGTGTACGCGGTGAGTGTTAGCAATCATAGAAGATTAAATGATAGTTGAGTATGTGGACTTGCCTAAAGGCTCCGATACGTGACCTTCCTCAAAAGATGACGAATTGTAGTTGCAAAGTTGACTGAGAACATAGTTTGTTGGTTTCCAATAGAGTTTATGCTTTATACTTCGGTGTTGTGACGAATTGTCACTTGTTCATGAGAAGTCTATGATAAAAGTTTTATGTTAAATTTTGTTGTTGTTATAATAAATTACATGATGCTGCTATGTCCGTAATTTTGTTTTTATCGACACCTCTCTCTCTCTAAGCATGTGGACATGTTTTTGGATTTCGGTTTTCGCTTGAGGACAAGCGAGGTCTAAGCTTGGGGGAGTTGATACATCCATTTTGCATCATGTTTACCTACTGTTATTTATGTTGTTTTATTGTACGATGATGCTTTTGGAGTAATTATAATGCCTTTTCTCTCATAATATGCAAGGTACACACAAATGGGGAGAATTCTGGCAGCTGGAAATCTGGACCTGAAAAAGCTAAGTCAGGCTACCTATTCTGCACACATCCAAATGAGCTGAAACTTTGTGAGGATTTTTTATGGAATATTTGAGGAATATTGGAGAAAATACGTACCAAAGGGGGCCCACAAGGTGGGCACAACCCACCTGGGCGCGCTAGGGCGCCCTAGTGGGTTGTGCTCACCCAGGCCCACCTCCGGTGCTCCTCTTCTGGTATATAAGTCATTTTGACCTAGAAAAAAATAAGGAGAGAACTTTCAGGATGAAGCTCCGCCATCTCGAGGCGGAACCTGGGCAGGAACACTTTTCCCTCTGGCGGAGTGATTCTGCGGGGGAACTTCCCTCCCGGAGGGGGAAATCATCGTCATCATCATCACCACCAGCTCTCCCATCTTGGGTAGGGCTATCTTCATCAACATCTTCGACATCACCAACTCCTCTCAAACCTTAGTTCAGCTCTTATATTCAATCTTTGTACTGGAACTATAGATTGGTGCTTGTGGGTGTCTAGTAGTGTTGATTGCATCTTGTAGTTGATAACTATATGGTTTATTTGGTGGAATATTATATGTCATATCCATTATTCTATTTAACACCCCTTTGATCTTGAGCATGATTATCATTTGTAAGTTGTTACTTTAGTTCTTGAGGTCATGGGAGAAATCATGTTGCAAGTAATCATGTGAACTTGATATGTGTTTGATATTTTGATGATATGTATGTTGTGATTCCCTTAGTGGTGTCATGTGAACGTCGACTGCATGACACTTCGCCATACTTGGGCCTAAGGGAATGCATTATGGAGTAGTTATTAGATGATGGGTTGCGAGAGTGACAGAAGCTTATACCCTAGTTTATGCGCTATTCCGAAGTGCCCGATTGGATCCAAAAGTTTAATGCTATGGTTAGAATTTATTCTTAATACTTTTCTCATAGTTGTGGATGCTTGCGAGGGGTTTAATCCTAAGTAGGAGGTTTTTTCAAGTAAGAACAGCACCTAAGCACAGGTCCACCCACATACCAAATTATCAAAGTAGCGAACACAAATTAAGCCAACATGATGAAAGTGACTAGATAAAATTCCCGTGTACCCTCAAGAACACTTTGCTTATCATAAGCGACCATTTTGGCCTGTCCTTTGCCTCAAAAGGATTGGGCTACCTTGCTGCACTTTTGTTACTACTACCGTTACTTGCTCATTACAAATTATCTTCCTATAAAACTACTCTGCTACTTACAATTTTAGCACTTGCAGACATTACCTTGCTGAAAACCACTTGTCATTTCCTTCTGCTCCTTGTTGGGTTCGACACTCTTACTTATCGAAAAGGCTACAATTGACCCCATATACTTGTGGGTCATCAAGTGGTAGCCGTGAGTTAATACCAACTACACATTCGAAAGATCAGCCAGACACGTGTTCAGGGTGAGGGTGAGAATTTCCACTAGTTAAGTAATCCTCACGCAGTAACGCAGGCGCCATCCACGTTTCCCCTCAAACGATTATTCACACCAGTTAAAGGGGTCAAGCGTGGAATTCGCCTACAAAACTGCCCTGTTAAATCCCATTAATCACGTTCTGAATATTTCATCAGCACGCAAAAAATTCTCTTATCTGTTCAGAGTGGTTGTCAGTCGGCTCATCTCCAGTTGGATCAAACCTTAATCCCAACTAATGAATTTCCAAATTATAATTTTCGAACAACTTGTGTGAAGATAAAACCAAGTGAGCATTCACTAGGTACAATTAAACTATGTAAAACTATAAAAAAACGACACCTTGAACTGAACTAGCCGAGATTGCCAGATCATTTGGCGACATTTTTAACAAGGGTGAGATCGATATCCTCCATGCCATGGTTTGGTCCTTTTTCAAGGAACCAAATTATTGAGATTCGTAAGCTTGGATCCGTAGTGGATGAGAAGTTGGTGTACCTCTAGGTTATTGATTATCATCCCTATGAGAGAATTAAGCCAAACACTATAATCAGCACCCGGAGTTATTGATACATCCACACTCGTATCACTAGTTAGCCTCTTTTGAGAGATGATTGGGTATCACTAATCTTTTCCTAAAACATGTTCTTAACAATGAATGCCATGGATATTTTTCTCTCATAATCCATCAAGATCCTTTCTGAGAAAATCTACGTCTCCCTAGAATCCAGCAATTAGGAGGGATTCAAATTTCCATGAAGCTTAAGTCAAAATCCAATTCTATGAATGAATCATTTGATTTTTCTTTCAAAATCATGTCGGATTTGGGGGCTAGTGATGAGGTTATCTCCCACCGGGGTAGCCCATGATGACATAAATACCCAGTTAAGGCTCTTGGAGGCCC
>NC_057795.1:355496258-355502180 GCF_018294505.1 Triticum aestivum
GGGGGGGGAGGGGGGGTTATGAGTCGCTCTGGGTACCTATAAGGAGGATTTCGTCAGTTGGTCATCGATCAGTTAGATCACTCAGTTCATACTTCGAAAGGCATAACCGCACTCGATTTACATAGCTCGGCTCGCTCCGAAGGCCAACAACTAGCCGCATAAATGCAAGCATTAGAGAGGCACACTATTACACATCGAAGCTTGGAGTTACTGGCCATCATCATCAGTAATGGGTGTCTGTTTCCTTCAGTAGCGGGCACAAATAATTATCCATTAACACACATATAACGAAACTAGTAGTGGCATGGAGGTATAACATACTCTATATAAGACAACCCCCAGTGCATGGTTAAAGGTTAACAACCCTTGTATCCAAAATCTACACGCATGAACAACTCCACGTGAGACAGGACTACAGTTGTTACCTGCACAGTCGAGGGGTCTGAATGTGTATACTTACTGTGTCACCCCTCTACATCTTGAAAGATCTAGTTCCACTACACTCCCTCTCTTACTGTTAGATTTAGCACCACGACACCCGAGTCAAAGTTACCACGTTGCTGTTACATAAGTTATCAGCTCTACGGTGGGTAATTTATCATTCTATTTAAGCAAAAGTTATAGGGGATATGTTTTCAAGGACCCTCCCCGACATAGTGTCTGCACGCAAGTTATCAAGTATCCAAAGAAGTTAGGGGGTTATGTTTTGAACAAAAAATATTGCCCAGGTCAAAGTTACCATGGTGTTTATATGTTAGTTATCAGGTCCGTGGTGCGTAAATTATCATGCTAATACACAACAATTACCGATTCTGCAATGAACCCGTGTGGAACATGCATAAAAAATAGTGGAACTTGCCCACATAGTTTTTAAGACCGGACTAGTGAGGCTGCCGCTTCATATTTTTCACTTGTCACATCACTCGGTCTTCTCAACCTCGTTTTAAACACGTACATGTTAATTTGGAAATTCATACATGAGGTTGTGGGAGCGAATCCGAAAAATTTCGAACGAGAACTCGATCGGGATGACTTGCGATAATGGTGGACATGTTATGCGAGAGAAAAGTGGAAGGGAGAAATCAATGAGAGGAAGGAGAATCATGTGATGAGGATTGAACAAGGGACAAGGTGTTCGATTATGTAACAAAAATCAGGGCACTGGCCATTAACTTTCTCTTTTAAAAGCAATCTGTAGGCAACAATCTGCTGGAACACCGCATGCTCCTCTCGTATTATAGTGTTTCCTATCGAGTTGTACCGCCAAAGTTCACAAAAAACTAGCACCATAACTTCGATCCATAGTTTTCTGCATCTCCCAATTCCAAAGAGGCTACTGAAGGCGAGGGGAGCAGTGGGGAGCATGGCAGAGAGAAGCAAATCTTTTTCTCTAGGGTCCTTCCTAATGCTTCACCTTATACATGTGCTAAGACTGCCATATAGGTGACACATATGATGTGACACAGTAACTAAGAAGAGAGAGATGAGTTTGGTGACCTCAGCAAGAAACAATGTCAAACGCGTGAACCTAGGCAAAACACTTAAATAATAGAAGTCCACCAATGCATGAAAGAGTTTACTTGCTAATTGTTTAAATGAAAAAAGCTTAGCTACAAAGCACCTATGCATTGAGGTCTAGCAAACACATTTTTAGTATTTCTAAAGAACATTTTAGTGTAATTTTCATATAATTAAGCAAGTTATGTAAAAAAGGAAGAAAGCGGAAATTACATGATGTTCTCAGCCAATTCCTTTCGCTTGTGAAACATGATGACCCAAATCTAAAGAGTACTACTAATCCGGGCATGCAAAATATGTAGTTTCCTAAACAAGGATTTGAGTAGTTCACACGGCACGTTGGAAAAATCTCTGAAACCAAGGTGGTTAGTGATTGGCTCTACCACGTGCTGAAAAATAGCATTGGTTATTAACTACGATGCCTAAAGCTACTCATAGTGGGTAGTATCATATACTAGTATCATGCATATGATATTAGTGTACGATACTATTTTCATAGTGCATATATCATAGAGTAGTATCATAGATGATCATACTTATTGCCATGCATGACACAAAGTAGCATAGCATTTAACATGATATGGTATCTACCTATGTTACTCTAACCCTTTTTTTTAATTGTCTGTCACGTAAGCATGCTTGCTAGTCCAAGTGCATGATATCGGTTATGTTACCCTCACTATGGCCAACCTAATTAGCGGAGAAATTAACGCGCAGTGTGCCCCATAGCCAGTAAAAGAACAGTTAGCGCATACATTGATGGAGGAAAAGGACAACGTGCATGGGATGTTGTCACGCCCAATATGCGATACTATCATAAAGAGACTCGAAGGTCCCACCAAGAATAGAACCGCATATTGAAATGCTTTTGCAGGGTGGATATCATTACATCAATATTACATAATAGATGGGGATACATACAAGAGGCATACAATGCCACATGAATACAACATCACAATACATAAGAGCATCATCCGACTACGGATGAAACACAAACAGAAACTCAAATGACATCCACCCTGCTAGCCCAGGATGCCGACCTAGAACCTATCCCCTGATCGAAGAAGAAGCAGAAGAAGAACTCCAAGACAAACAAACATCGCTCTTGCGTCATGATCATCGCATAACCTGTACCTGCAACCGTTGTAGTAGTAATCTGTGAGCCACGAGGACTCAGCAATCCCATTGCCATGGGTATCAAGACTAGCAAAGCTTAAAGGGAGTGGAAGGGGTAAAGTGGTGAGGTTGCAGCAGCGACTAAGCATGATATGGTGGCTAACATACGCAAATAAGAGCGAGAAGAGAGCAAATGGAACGGTCGTGAAGCTAGCAATGATCAAGAAGTGATCCTGAACTCCTACTTATGTCAAACATAACCCAAAACCGTGTTCACTTCCCGGACTCCGCTGAAAAGATACCATCACAGCTACACACGCGGTTGATGCGTTTTAATTCGGATCTGGTGTCAACTTATCTACCACCGGACATTAACAAATTCCCATCTGCCGCATAACCGCGGGCACGGCTTTCGAAAGTTTATACCCTGCAGGGGTGTCCCAACTTAGCCCATGATAAGCTCTCGCGATCAACGAAGGATATACCTTTTCCCAGGAAGACCCGATCAGACTCGGAATCCCGGTTTACAAGACATTTCGACAATGGTAAAACAAGACCAACAAGACCGCCCGCTGTGTTGACAAATCCCGATAGGAGCTGCACATATCTCATTCTCAGGGCACACCGGATAAGCAAGACGACGGGTTGGCATAGACCCTGGTTGCCCAGGGGGCGCCAGACATTGCTCGGTTTGGACCAACACTTAGACAAGCATTGGCCCGGTAGGGCTAAAATAAAGATGACCCTCGGGTTAATTACTCCCAAGGAAAATGTAGGTGATGATGAGGCAAATGGTAAAACCAAGGTTGGGCCTTGCTGGAGGAGTTTTATTCAAAGCAAACTGTCAAGGGGGTCCCATAAATCACCCAACCGTGTAAGGAACGCAAAATCCGGGAACATAACACCGATATGATAGAAACTAGGGCGGCAAGAATGGAACAAAACACGAGTCATAAGGCCGAGCCTTCCACCCTTTACCAAGTATATAGATGCATTAATTAAATAAGAGATATTGTGATATCCCAACATAAACCTGTCCACCATGGAGCAATCTTCAACTTCACCTGCAACTAACAACGCTATAAGAGGGGCTGAGCAAAGCGGTAGCATAGCCAAGCAATGGTTTGCTAGGAAGGGTGTCAACGGTTAGAGGTTCATGGCAATTTGGGAGGCTTGAGGAGCAAAAAATAGGTAACGCACCATAGCGATAGAACGAAGCAACTAGCATAGCAATGATAGTAGTGAGATCCAGGGTAGCGGTCATCTTGCCTGAAATCCCGCAAGGAAGAAGAACGAGTCCATCAAGAAGACGAACGGATGAAGCTGAACCAAGCGTAGACGAACGAGTGCTCACGATCGCAACGAAACGGGAACTATCGAGAAGAAGCACACAACATGGTAAACCCACCACACATATACAAGACATGATGCTCAACCAAGTATGATGCATGACAAGGCTACATGAAGCTACTCATGGCAAGAGATGATGCAAACAAGAGCAACACATCAAGGCAAGTTTAAATGAGGCCGGAAACAACATAAAATCCGGTAAGTCCTCATATGCAAATTTCGAAATTGGTCCAGATCTGAATAAACCTTATGTTCAAGTTGTTAAACAGCAAGTTAAAATGCACCATGATGATCTACACGAGATTCTAGTCAAGTTACATATAAAGTTCATTTAATTCGGAGCTATGGCCTTAAAGATATGAGCAATACAAGTTAAACATGGCATTGATACAAAATGCATACAAACATCAAGCAAACACTCCCAAAACAAGGATGCAACATGATAATATGAAGTTACATGCAAAATCAAGCAAGTTTCATATAGAGCACACTCAAAACGGAGCAACGGTTCAACACACACATGAAACAAGATATAACAACAGTCCGTCTAAAACAGCAACTAGGCATATTGCAAGCATCAAAACAACATGCTACAGCAACTCAACATGATAACAAAAGGCATGGACATGATGTAAAGGTAAAGCATAACAAAATAGGAACACTGAGCTATCTCCAGAAATCACTAGAACATGCTCAAAAAGACATGGCAAGATTGCAAACAATAACAGTTTCAGACTTAGCATAAACAACATCAGGTTGCAATGTTTAGAGCTATCAGATAACATGTTACAGGAACTTAACATGGCAAACAAAGGCATGACATGATACTTCTAAATGCGTAGAACAAAAGTCCTTTAATGACCATGAGCCAAAAATGAACAGAAAATATGATGGCACCCATGTAAACATGACAAATGATATGACAGATTCAGACATGGCAGGAACAACAATAAGTAGGCATGTTGGTGAGCTTGTACCACTCACCACAGAGCATTACATGGCATGACAAGGCAACCAACAGAAAATGACATGTTTATGAAGCTAAGCATGGTAAGAGCAAGTTCATAGGGTACATGGATCACTAGCAAAGCTCATGGCAAATCTGAACTTAATGTTAACAGGATGACAGCAACATTATTCAGCAACTTGAGAGCAAGATTACAACAAGCTACAGCAGACTATAAATGCAACCAGGGGCATGGATGGATAGAGCGCGACATGTATAACAAAACATCCTTAGTGAACATCTCCAGTTTATGCATAGAATGACTTGTAGCAGCAGGTTTACATAGCATCACGAAATAACAGATTCGGCCTAGCAAAACAGCAATAGAAAGTACACTACTTAACAAGCTTGATGCACTCACTACACAACTCAAAAAAATACATGGATGGCACCCCTGTAAAGATGGCATGATGTAGTTCAAAATACATGTAGAGCTCATGCTCATAGGATGCACACATCAAATGCAACAAAAATAATAAATCACCAAGTTATAACAGTTTCAGCAGATTAACATCATATAGCACTCTTGCAATGATGATTCAGGCATCAAGATGGACTCAAATGAGCATGGCACACAGGAATGAAATGAAGAGTATCTCACAACGAACATTTTGATGTATCATACACACAAAACGGAGCAGCATGCAGCAAGTTATGATGCGATGAACAGGAGCTAAAAATATGCAAATATTTGGGACTTAGGGAAATTCGGGGTCAACCTCCAATTTTGCACGGATTTCAAGGCGAGGCGGAGAGCTCGCCGGAGTTGGAGGAGAGGCGGCCAGCGTCGAAGCGGGGCTCACCGGAGCGCAGGGGAGCCGGATCCGGCCTTGGGGCCGCCGGATCTAGCGAGGAGGGCCTGCGGGAGGCGAGGGCGGCGGAGCCGCGGCGGAGCTCTCCGGGCGTCGGGGCGGCGACGCTCGGCCGGGGGC
>NC_057795.1:355502669-355508856 GCF_018294505.1 Triticum aestivum
GACGCGTGCGGGCCCGAGCGGGCCTGGACTGGGCCCCGCGGGCCAGCGGCGGCGGCTGGCGGCGGAGGACCACGTGGCAAGCAACGATTGGCTGCGGGCGCAGGCGCGGACGTGTCCGGCGTGGGGCGGACGCGTCCGGTGGCGGCGGAGGCCGATTTTTACGGTTTGGACTGCGATTTGGACGGGGGAGGGCTAATATATAGGTAGAGGGAACTAGGAGACTCCAAATGAGGCACGGTTTTCGCCCACACGATCTTGATCGAACGACCGAGAGCATGGAGGGGTTAGGATGGGTTTTGGGCCACTTTGGAGGGGTGTTGGTCTGCAAGACGAAAAGGGCTTTGCGGGCTACGCGGTTAACCATTGGAGTATCAAACGACCTCCAAATGGCACGAAACTTGACAGGCGGTCTACCGGTGCTATACCAAGGCCGCTTGGCAAACCTCGGGCCACTCTGAGAAAGTTTAACACCCGCTCACAACAAGAGAAAAAAGTGGAACGCCGGAGGACATAGGAGTGCTGGATTGCAAAACGGACAACGGGGAAAATGCTCGGATGCATGAGATGAACAAGTATGCAATGCAATGCACATGATGACATTATAAAATGCAACACGCAAGCAAATTACATGGCAGTGATGGCGAATAACTGGCCGACACCTGGCGCATCGAATCCGGGGTGTTACAACACTCCTCCACTAACAAGAGATCTCGTCCTGAGATCTTAGGACCGAGACGGAAGGGAAAAGGGATGAGGTGAAACAAGAACTCAAGAGAATAAGTAAAGAATAGAACTCCGGTGACAAAAGGATGAAGAGATAGAATTGAAGGATGAAAAGAATAAGATGAGCGTTGCGATGGTTCTGACGAGATGGCCAAGGAAACTTTGAACTCCGGGAAAGAAAAGATGAAAAACACTTGGAACTAGAATTTATTCATTAAGCACAAACTCCGAAGGAAGGGATTACTAGACGATGATGAAATAAGAATAAGAATTACATTATGCTTATCCTCATCCAATTTAATGGGTGACGAGCGGATTTGGCATGCAACTTATTCCTCTTGAAAAGGATTGAGAAATGACATATCGCAAACTTGAGAAGGTCTTCATGAACCACTGGTAGGATTAAAAAGAACGAATTGATTGAATGATAGTCAAGGAAAAAGAATATTGAACGAACCACCGTAAGAATTCGAAAATGACTGATGAAAGGGACTGAATCACCGGGAAGAATTAGAAGAACCAAACTTGTCACGCCCAATATGCGATACTATCCTAAAGAGACTCGAAGGTCCCACCAAGAATAGAACCGCATATTGAAACGCTTTTGCAAGGTGGATATCATTACATCAACATTACATAATAGATGGGGATTAGATGCAAAAGAACAAAGAGATCATGAGTTGATTAAAGAACACTTGAACGAAGCACCGGGATAACAAAAAACTGAAATGTGAGGATGAAGAATTCTTCGGGAACGATGGCCTCCAGTGAAAAGAAACGGGAAAACAACTTCTGACATACTCCGGATGGTTAAGAAAAGAATATCTGACAAATGGAATAGTTCGAGAGGGTAACAAGAAGCTAGAACCACGAATCTTCGGGAGAATGGGCAAGATTGAGAGGAAAAACTCTTCTTCGATCTTCAAATAACGACAGGAAAAACACCACCAAAATTACTGAAGTACTCCGGTAGAATGAAAAAGCCAAGAGGTTGAGCCAACAATGAAAAGAATTTGAAAGCGATCTTGGAGAAGGCATGTGACTGATGAAATCCATTCTTATGTCACACTTTGAAAAGAATTGAGAATAGCTCCAGAAAAAATTAGAAGAGTCAGGTAAGATCCTGGAAAAAGACATGTGGGTTAGGGCCCACTAAAGAGATAACCCCGTTGAAAAGGATTGTAGAAAAGATAGATGATGCACCGGAACAATTGAAATATTTGAATGAGGTGACAACCTCGAATTAAATGGAACACAGACAAATCTCCTGAGATGTCTTGAACACTCTGGAAGGATAAGCTGGCGAGAGGCGAACGAGCAGGGAAAACACTTGATCGAAGGAAAAGAATGTGATCAACCCGAAAAACTTGAATTGAATCCACCGGAAAGAAAAAGAGATGAAGAATGACGAACGAGACGAGAATTCACCGGTTGAGATAATTTACGAAAGACTGAAGAGGTTCCGCACGAATGAGATAGATGGTCGAGAGAGAGTCAGACTCCGTAAAGAAAAAAGGGTGGGAGGGCCGGAAAACAAAGGCAACTTGGAAGGGGGAATCGACTAATATGTTGAAGAGAAAACACCGGTTGAAATCATTAAGGAGAGAGAGCAAAGACTTCGCACGAGTAGGATGGATACTCGATTACGGACTCCAGTTTTGAGAAGAAGAAGGGTGGGCGGGTGGGAAAAGAAAACAACTGAGGATGGTGAGAAGTAATTCAAAACACCTGCGTCAAGATTCCTCACCAGAGCGACGAGGGGCTGAGGAGTAAAAAGATTTCCTACTCTCCGATATAACTAGACTTCGAAAACAGTTTTCTTCTAGACTCAACAACGCCCAAACTACACGATCAATCAAGGGGGCTCCTAGGGTCGGTCGAGGCTCTGATACCAACTTGTCACGCCCAATATGTGATACTATCCTAAAGAGACTCGAAGGTCCCACCAAGAATAGAACCGCATATTGAAACGCTTTGCAAGGTGGATATCGTTACATCAACATTACATAATAGATGGGGATACATACAAGAGGCATACAATGTCACACGAATACAACATCACAATACATAAGAGCATCATCCGACTACGGATGAAACACAAACAGAAACTCAAACGACATCCACCCTGCTAGCCCAGGCTACCGACCTAGAACTTATCCCCTGATCGAAGAAGAAGCAGAAGAAGAACTCCAAGACAAGCAAATATCGCTCTCGCGTCATAATCATCGCATAACCTGTACCTGCAACTGTTGTAGTAGTAATCTGTGAGCCACGAGGACTCAGCAATCCCATTACCATGGGTATCAAGACTAGCAAAGCTTAAAGGGAATGGAAGGGGTAAAGTGGTGAGGTTGTAGCAGCGACTAAGCATGATATGGTGGCTAACATACGCAAATAAGAGAGAGAAGAGAGTAAATGGAATGGTCGTGAAGCTAGCAATGATCAAGAAGTGATCCTGAACTCCTACTTACGTCAAACATAACCCAAAACCGTGTTCACTTCCCGGAGTCCGCCGAAAAGAGACCATCACGGCTACACACGTGGTTGATGTGTTTTAATTCGGATCTGGTGTCAAGTTATCTACAACCGGACATTAAAAAATTCCCATCTGCCGCATAACCGCGGGCACGGCTTTCGAAAGTTTATACCCTGCAGGGGTGTCCCAACTTAGCCCATGATAAGCTCTCGCGATCAACGAAGGA
Organism: Triticum aestivum; assembly: GCF_018294505.1. Classification (NCBI taxonomy): domain Eukaryota; kingdom Viridiplantae; phylum Streptophyta; class Magnoliopsida; order Poales; family Poaceae; genus Triticum; species Triticum aestivum. The sequence goes on from NC_057795.1 coordinate 355,506,095, forward strand.
TATACCTTCTCCCAGGAAGACCCGATCAGACTCGGAATCCCGGTTTAAAGGACATTTCGACAATGGTAAAACAAGACCAGCAAGACCGCCCGCTGTGCCGACAATCCCGATAGGAGCTGGACATATCTCGTTCTCAGGGCACACCGGATGAGCAAGATGACGGGTTGGCATAGACCCTGGTTGCCCAGGGGGTGCCGGACATCGCTCGGTTTGGACCAACACTTAGACAAGCATTGGCCCGGGGGGGGCTAAAATAAAGATGACCCTCGGGTTAATTACTCCCAAGGGAAATGTAGTTGATGGTGAGGCAAATGGTAAAACCAAGGTTGGGCCTTGCTGGAGGAGTTTTATTCAAAGCGAACTATCAAGGGGGTCCCATAAATCACCCAACCGCGTAAGGAACGCACAATCCGGAAACATAACACCAGTATGACGGAAACTAGGGCGGCAAGAGTGGAACAAAACACCAGGCATAAGGCCAAGCCTTCCACCCTTTACCAAGTATATAGATGCATTAATTAAATAAGAGATATTGTGATATCCCAACATAAACCTGTCCACCATGGAGCAATCTTCAACATCACCTACAACTAACAATGCTATAAGAGGGGCTGAGCAAAGCAGTAACATAGCCAAGCAATGGTTTGCTAGGAAGGGTGTCAACGGTTAGATGTTCATGGCAATTTGGGAGGCTTGAGGAGCAAAAGATAGGTAACACAACATAGCCATAGAACGAAGAAACTAGCATAGCAATGATAGTAGTGAGATCTAGGGTAGCGGTCATCTTGCCTGAAATCCCGCAAGGAAGAAGAACGAGTCCATCAAGAAGACGAACGGATGAAGCCGAACCAAGTGTAGACGAACGAGTCCTCACGATCGCAACGAAACGGGAACTATCGAGAAGAAGCACACAACATGGTAAACACACCACACATATACAAGACATGATACTCAACCAAGTATGATGCATGACAAGGCTACATGAAGCTACTTATGGCAAGAGATGATGCAAACAAGAGCAACACATCAAGGCAAGTTTAAATGAGGCAGGAAACAACATATAACAAATCCGGTAAGTCCTCATATGCAAATTTCAAAATTGGTCCAGATCTGAATAAACCTTATATTCAAGTTGTTAAACAGCAAGTTAAGATGCACCATGATGATCTACACGAGATTCTAGTCAAGTTACATATAAAGTTCATTTAATTCAGAGCTATGGCCTAGAAGATATGAGCAAAACAAGTTAAACATGGCATTGATGCAAAATGCATAAAAACATCAAGCAAACACTCCCAAAACAAGGATGCAACATGATAATATGAAGTTACATGCAAAATCAAGCAAGTTTCATATAGAGCACACTCAAAACGGAGCAACGGTTCAACACACACATGAAACAAGATATAACAACACTCTGTCTAAAACAGCAACTAGGCATATTGCAAGCATCAAAACAACATGCTACAGTAGCTCAACATGATAACAAAAGGCATGGATATGATGTACAGGTAAAGCATAACAAAATAGGAACACTTAGCTATCTTCAGAAATCACTAGAACATGCTCAAAAAGACATGGCAAGATTGCAAACAATAACAGTTTCAGACTTAGCATAAATAACATCAGGTTGCAATGTTTAGATCTATCAAACAACATGTTACAGAAACTTAACATGGCAAACAAAGGCATGGCATGATACTTCTAAATGCGTAGAACAAAAGTCCTTTAATGACCATGAGCCAAAAATGAACAGAAAATATGATGGCACCCATGTAAACATGGCAAATGATATGACAGATTTAGACATGGCAGGAACAACAATAAGTAGGCATGTTGGTGAGCTTGTACCACTCACCATAGAGCATTACATGGCATAACAAGGCAACCAACAGAAAATGACATGTTTATGAAGCTAAGCATGGCAAGAGCAAGTTCATAGCGTACAAGGATCACTAGCAAAGCTCATGGCAAATCTGAACTTAATGTTAACAGGACGACAACAACATTATTTAGCAACTTAAGAGCAAGATTACAACAAGCTACAGCAGACTATAATTGCAACCAGGAGCATGGATGGATAGAGCATGACATGTATAACAAAACATCCTTAGTGAACATCTCAAGATTATGCATAGAATGACTTGTAGCAGCAGGTTTACATAGCATCACGAAATAACAAATTCAGCCTAGCAAAACAGCAATAGAAAGTACACTACTTAACAAGCTTGATGCACTCACTACACAACTCAGAAAAATACATGGATGGCACCCTCGTAAAGATGGCATGATGTAGTACAAAATACATGTAGAGCTCATGCTCATAGGATGCACACATCAAATGCAACAAAAATAACAAATCACCAAGTTATAACAGTTTCAGCAGATTAACATCATATAGCACTCTTGCAACGATGATTCAGGCATCAAGATGGACTCAAATGAACAAGGCACAAAGGAATGAAATGAAGAGTATCTCACAACAAACATTTTGATGTATCATACGCATGAAACGGAGCAGTATGCAGCAAGTTATGATGCGATGAACAGGAGCTAAAAATATGCAAATATTCGGGACTTAGGGAAATTTGGGGTCAACCTCCAGTTTTGCACGGATTTCGAGGCGAGGCGGAGAGCTCGCCGGAGTTGGAGGAGAGGCGGCCGGCGTCGAAGCGGGGCTCACCGGAGCGCGGGGGAGCCGGATCCGGCCTTGCGGCCGCCGGATCTGGCGAGGAGGGCCGGCGGGAGCCGAGGGGTGGCGG